>NC_057801.1:419805263-419823192 GCF_018294505.1 Triticum aestivum | reverse complement strand
AATCCACCGAATGCACCCCCCTCCCCGTGGACCGCCTTTTCAGTTTAAAAAAAAAATAAAAGAAAATGATGGAAATGTAAAAAATAAATAAAAGAAAATAAGTTTCCCATGTGATATGTGGTCTAGTTTTTGGGAAAATTTACAAATATGAATTTCGACTTTATTTGCAAAATCTCTGTGGAATTTGTAAAATGGGCATAACTTTTGCATACGAACTCGGATTAAAAAGTTTTTTATATGAAAAATCATCTACTCGAAAAGTTACATCCGAATTTAACCGGGGAAACCCCGTTAAACATTTTCAAAATCCTCAAAAACCTAACAAAAAAAGTTACGGGGCTTTCAAGATCTAGAGGCAAAAAAATTCAAACTTACTAGTGGCGCACGCCACTAGTAACAGAAAAAATTGGTTTCGATTTTTTTTCTTCAAAAAATGATACATAATATGACAGGGAAGTTTGAAATATTTTTCAAAATTTCATCATACTCATGAACCTGAACAAAGTCCTAGACATCAACAAGGTTTAATAGGATTGATATAATAGATATATCAACAAGTGCCTGTTAAGTGAGGTGGTGCTGGGTTGGATAGAACTGCGAAGTTAAGCGTGCTCGGGCTGGAGTAGTGTGAGGATGGGTGACCTTTTGGGAAGTTTGACCACTTAGTGCGATTTGACTTGAAATTAAGCATATTGACCGAGATTAAGAAATAATCGGAAAAAATTGAAAAAAAAATTCTGAATTTTTTTTCTACTAATGGCGCACTGCCTGGTGCGCCATTAGTATCTGGTATACTATTCTAATGGCATGGTGCTAGTGGCGCACCTGTAGTGCGCCATTAGTAGGCAAAACAGGTGCGCCACTAGCAGGCCTTTTCCTAGTAGTGTCTATTCGACGTAATGACTTTTTGTGGTGTGTTTGTTGGGATCCGATGAATTGTGAGATTATGATCAGATCTATCCATAAATAATATTTAAGTTTTCTCTGGACTCTTTTATGCATGATTAATATAACTTTGTATTTCTCTTAGATCTATTGATTTGGTTTGGCCAACTAGATTGATTTTTCTTGCAACGGGAGAGGTGCTTTGTAATGGGTTCGATCTTGCGGTGCAATGCAAGTGACAGAAGTGGACATGACACGTATGTATCGTAGCTATTAAGGGTAAAAAGATGAGGTTTATCCATACGTGAGTTTATCTTGTCTACATCATGTCATCTTGCTTAAGGCGTTACTCAATTTTTTTCATGAACTTAATACACTGGATGCATGCTGGATAAAGGTCGATGTGTGAAGTAATTGTAGTGATGCAGAATCATTTTGGTCTACTTGCCTCAGACATGATACCTATATATGATCATTGCCTTGGATATCGTCATAATTATTTGCTTTTCTATCAATTACCCAACAGTAATTTGTTTACCCACCGTATGTTATTTTCAAGAGAGAAGCCTCTAGTGAAAACTATGTCCCTCGGGTCTATCTTTTATCATATATTAAAACCAAAATACCTTCCTGTGTTTTTCTTTTATTTGTTTTATTTTGTATTTTTGTCCGATCTATCTATCAAATACCATACAATTTAATCTTGCTCGTGACTGTCAAGGGATTGACAACCCCTTGTTCGCTTTGGGTTATAAGGATTTGTTGTTTGCGTGTAGGTGCTGCTAATGAGTTGTTGCTTGGTTCTCCTACTAGATTGATAACCTTGATCCTTAACTGAGGGAAATACTTAACTCTACTATACTGCATCATCCTCTCCTCTTCGGAGAAATCCCAACGCAGCTCACAAGTAGCAATCACAACCAAAATACCTATCCGCAATTGCAGACCTCCGATCACAGCCGGCATAACTTTCTTCACTTTTGTCCATACCATAGAAATCTATATGCAGACATGTCCCATGGCAGTAACAAGAAAGCGAAGCTTCATGACACGCCCTCATGACGCCACACTGGCCGGAGAGAAGGGCATGCATGACCGAATCGATTTCGATCAAGATATCCAGTGACATCATGCGCCAAACTGCGGAAATCTTCGAGAGGAAGACTGAAACTCGTCGGTGTCCAGATCGAGGAGGCCGACATGAAATAAATCAGTGAGATGGTGCTCGAAGATCAGGGGGGCCAGAACATCGCAACCACCAACTAGTCGTGCCACGGTGAACCAGCCTCTGCACTAATCCTCGCGGGCCAACGAAGCGCTCACGGATCAGATCCGGCTCATCGGATCCCGCACCCGGCCAGAGGCCGACCCCCTGGTCAGATCCGTGGGTCGACGGCTCCAAAGAGCCCGAGCGAACGCTGGGGTCCCTACCCACAAGCTCCGAGGACGAGTTCCACCGAGGACCACCACCGCAAGACGCACACGAGGTCAGGGTGCAGACCAACGATGATACATGACACAACACAGGGAGGAGCTAATGGTGGGGACATAGGAGAGGAGGAGGAAGGAGGCGTGGCGGCCTCGCCGCCGCCGCGGGCGACGGCGGCGAGGGGAGGGGATCTAAGGTGGGCGGTGCTAAGGTGGAAGACCTCCATTGCTATATCTAACTGTAGAATTTTCCTTGGCGAGCAGAATCTGTTCTGCGATATTCCCAATCTTCCTCGCACTCCCATATGTATATTTTTTATTCTATAAAAATCATAAAGTCATTTAGCTAATCATGCATATTTTATCCATTATGTACATTTCATTTTTTTGAGACATATATTCATTTCATTTATGCAAAATTGCGAGTACATTCGATGTTCTCAATGGTTCATGGACCTTCATTTCGGTGTCACCACCACTGCCCTACAGGCCCAACAAACAACTACGTCTACCTGGGCCGCCAGGCCTCGTCCCCGAACACAACCACCGCGGGTCGGCGCAAAACTCTTGGCAGGCGCACCCTCTGGCCGCCGCCGACGACGACGAGCACGACATCTCAGGTAAGGAAGGGAGGCGGGAATGGCGGATCAGAAGGTGGCTCAGTTGGGGCCTGGAGCTGCGTGCTGCGGCTGGAACCACTGCGGCCGGCGCCTAGCCGCCGGCGCCGTCGATGGGTCCGTTTCCGTCTACGATTCTCAGCCGTCTCCCTCCTCCAAGTGGCAGGTCTGTCTCCCAGCCCACCACCTTAAGCACGGAAACCCTAAAACCTCACATGGCACCCACCCACCCAGCGTCTCGTTCTTCCGCTTCCACTCGGGTGGTTTAGTACTGACCTATTTCTCATGAGTTCGTCAAGATTTAGTGCAAGTTTAGAGCCTTTTGCTAGCATTCGATTCTACGTGCGCAATACGTCAATCATGTGGCTTGTTGCGTAGGTCTACCTCTACGGTTACCAAGTTATTGCTCTGGGATGCGCTAATTAGTTTGCGTGTGGATATGTCAGTAGGAGGCTGCAGTGTTTCTGCATTCTTGATGCACCAAACTATCTGCACATGCTCTGTTGAATGGTTCTATTTGTAAACATCAGTGCGCCGATGTGAAATTGCTACTTGCTAGAAATTATGCTGGAGATGGAGTACTATGGGCGTTGGAACAGCATATATCTCATATCTCTGTTAACCATCGTATCATCCTTTTGGTGTTTCTTGTGTACTAAATGAGACTTGTTTCGTAATGTGGTTGGTCTTGGGAGCAGGCCCATGAGCATGCCATAGTGGCTGTCGTCTGGCTTCCTCCGGACTACGGTGATGCTATAGCTTGTGTCTGTGCTGACGGTACACTGTCTTTGTGGGAGGAGATTGCTGAAGGTAAGTTTTTTCGTGTTCTATCTTATTCTATGTTTCTAACAATCTTGCACTTTCATGATGGAAATAGTTGTGCTGTTATTATCTTTTGTACTGAGAAGTCTGAAGGGACTTATGCATTGATGAGATGAATTTGGAGACCACTCACCAATCATTGATCTTTATTTAGTTGCTTCTTCGTCTTCTTTACTAGCTCAATTTTCCCATGAAAATATGAATATACGTGCAGGATAGTACTTGGGCTAGGATCCGTTCAGTACTGAACCAATTAGCACATGTAGTCAGTTTGCCTCTTGTCATGTCCAGTACTGACTACCAGTACATCTGAAGCACTTCAGTTAGTTTACCACTCTGTCATGTTCAGTACTGACTATTGAGTAGATCCAAATCAAATTTATTTATTTTTTATTATTTTTTGATACATCAAACTCATTTTTAAAACTGAAATAGGAATATTTCACTAGACTTTGCAGCACAATGCAACATATCATGTAATCCCATACTGGCCTTTATGCGACTTGAGGGGCTGCTTGGATCTTGAATATTTAAAACATCTGACTACTTTTACCAAATTTGGTTTTGCAACAACGAAAAACAATGTTTGTTTGCTTCTCTCGACACCAGTAACATCAACTTCTAAATCTCAAGCAGCCGTCTTGCAAAAATCTACTTATATATATTTTCTAAGATAACTTAATCGAGAAATCTTAAATCTCGTAGTATGTACCAAAGAACTTATTAATTAACCCAGTCTTGGCTAACGTATATATGTAAAGAAATCAGTTTTGCTGAAGGTAATCATTCAAACAACCTTTAAGCTTCATTGTTTTCTTCAGCTCTGGACTTCTTATACATCAAAGCTGCATTCTGCTTCATTTTATATAATTACGGAAATATACCTAGTACGCTTGTCATTGCTGTATTTCATCCCCTTTCTATTCTTCACTAATGGAACCTAGTAGGCAAGGCCCTCACTAAGAATTTTCCACTAACAGATGATCAACTTCCAATCTGGAGAAAATGTAAAGTCTTTGAGGGTGGCAGTTCCCACATCCTAATTGTACAGTTTGGTTTGCTGCTGTCAAGTCTGAAAATGGTGAGTTACCCGTGATTCGTAAACCAGCAGTTTCATTTCACTTCTCACATGCAACAAGTTGTAAACTAGCCTGTGCTGAAGTGTTGTGTTGTTTCATTGTTTCGTTTGACTATGCTACAAGTTCTATTCTTATTTTCCAAAGCGTTCTCACTGTTATGGACTCTTCGTTGCATGCGCGTCATTATTTAGTAGTAACTCTTGCTGGTCTTTTTAGGTTATTGCATACTCAGATGGTCAAGTGAAAGTCTATGAACTTTTGGATTCGTTGGAATTGGACAAGTGGCAGCTTCAGGTTCATCTAAATTTTGCTCTCATTTGTCAACATTCTTAATAATTGCATTTTAGTTACTTTCTACTGCAGATGAATCTCTTGTTAATCTAAACTAGCAAACCCATTATTTCATCATTCAAAGTGTTGTCACCATTTATCTGTTTTGGAAAACTAGAGCGATTCTGATTCCTAACAATAACTTCAGGCAGAGCTACAGAATATTATCGATCCTGTTTCCAGAATTGGGAAGCCAGCATGCATTTCTGCATCAATTGCATGGAGTCCAAGAAGAGGTGAAGGCCAGCAGGCTAGTTTTGCTATTGGTTTCAATTCGGATTCTCCAAACTTTAACTCTTGCAAGGTTCGTGGACTGTTTTCATTGTTTCTTGTATGCTCAACATGGAAATTATAGAACTTCTGCAACTTCATCCCAGCAATAATCATAGTTTTCTTATATTATCTTGCTTTTGGAGAAAAATGAAATAAGAGCTGTTATTAGGGTGATGACTGTGTATTGAAGTGATGAAGTCTACAAAGAGTAATTGAATGCAAATGCATATGATGTCGCTCTGGCTTTGCAGTGATGAGCAACCAACTTTCGTATTTCCTAGTTCATGAACTGGTATTTTGTCTATGGTAATATTCTAATTTGAAATGGTAAACAGATTTGGGAGTTTGAAGAAGCTCACCAGCGCTGGCTTCCACTTATTGAACTTGGTTCACCGGAGGATAAGGGGGAGAGAGTACATGCTCTAGCATGGGCTCCTAACATTGGCAGGTTAGCCCCATCTTGAGCAAACACGACAAGCCCATCCCACTATGAATAGCTTGTTCGTTGATCCCCAAGATGATTAGCTCCACAATCACTGATAACTCCTTGGGCCTCTTCACAATCCTCGCTCCAAGTTGAAAACCTTCTTTAATCTTCTTTGCTTGATGAAATATTCCAATTTGCTCTCCCTGAAACCAGTATGGGAAGATTTCTCGCGATAGCTTCTTCACTCACATATCCACCATTGCTTGATGGACCACAAGCTTCAAGTATATGTCTTGACATAATGCTCGACTTGTTTTCAGACCATATGAGATGATAGCAGTTGCAACCTGCAAAGGTATAGCAGTGTGGCATGTAGGCTTCAACCCTGAATCTGACGGCAGACTGTCAACAGAGAATGTTGCTGTACTTCCTGGCCACAATGGGGAGGTATGAACGAGAAACAACTTGCCTGAAATTGTGTTTCTTGTGTTAACGTGTCCTTTACAAGAACATGGTGGTATTTATAATCCCTGCAACTGAATAGTTACAAATCTGGTACGTAATAGAGGAATAACGCTGGTATAGCCATGGCATGCGTCAAGGAGAAAGAAAGCTTTAACTGTTGTTTTCCTGCCCGTCTCATTTTCTTGGGATAGATCTCACTGTGTTAAGCTACTTTTCTGTAATCATCATCATCATTATGTATTATTACTCAGCTCACTTGCATTTCACATCTGACTAGGTATGCCAACTGGAATGGGACATGGGCGGTATGACGCTCGCATCGACCGGAGTGGATGGCATGGTTAGGCTATGGCAAGCCAACTTAAATGGAGTTTGGCATGAGCAGGCTGTGCTTGACTGCAATGGGTCACACCAGTAAGGGCTGTTCACAACAAATAGGATCCCAAATTGCAGGCACAAAGTGAACTTAAATGCCCTAATAGCTCTTCAACATGAAGATAGGATCCCAAATTGTGGTTGCTATCTGTTCACAATTCTGCAAGGTTTCTTTATGTTGTCTTGTGTGGAAGGTATAGCGCATGCATGGTTGGCTTTGCCCTGACAAAACTAGGCTCCTCAACCATGAATGCATGATGTACCTGTTATCCTTATCTGGTTGATGATGTAGCTGTTCTTTATGGCCATGTGATGGAAAAAATTTGGATCACAGTTGATGATGTATCTGTTCTCTTGTAAACAATTTAGCCTGCTGACTAACTTTATTTTATTCAACTGTCAACAAATCAGTTCACAGTTTCCTTGAAATAGTGTTCGGTGTCGTATATACCACGCATATGAAATACTCCCTCCGTCCCAAAATAAGTGTCAAAATTGGGATATGGAAAATGAGTTATGAGTAAGATCCATTTTACATATCTCTTAGATAATAAATGTCATTAATCAGTTTTGAATATAAACAATACTCCCTCTGTTCATAAATAGTTTTGAGTATAAGCTATTTTAACCTTTTCTGAATAAGATGTACTCCCTCCGTCCGGAAATACTTGTCATCAAGATGATTAAAAAAGGATGTATCTAGATGTATTTTAGTTCTAGATACACCCCTTCTTATCCATTTTGATGACAAGTATTTTCGGACGGAGGGAGTATATAGATACATTTTACTATGTTTGTGTACTCATTTGAATCCGTGTGTAGTTCATATCAACATATCCAAAACATCTTATAATACTAAATTTGTGAACAGAGTGAACAGTACATATATTGGCGGACGGGAACGTAATGTATGGCTCTCGGGTGTAATTACACCCGGTTTTTTTAAATAGTAATTTGTAAGAAAGTCAAAAAATTCTGAAACTTTTTACGAACAAAGTAGATTTATTTTGCACTTGTATAAAAACTTCCGCGAAGAAATAACTTTCATGTTGTTGTGGATGTAAAAAAACAAATTTGTTTTTATATACGCCGTAGAATATTTGTCAGAGAATATTTCGTTGCAGAATATTTCTGTACACCAGAAACAACATCTCAAGTTTGCTGGGAAAAAGTTTTGGAACGTTTTGAAATTTTCTGAAATTTTTAAAAATAAAATACGTAACCAGGTGTAATTGCCACCATGTTCCAAAGGGTACATTTTGCATATTGGCCCGTAGGTTGAGCCCACAAGTGGTCCTTGAACAGTATCATCCATCCATCCTAGGATGGATTGCATATCGTGTTCTAGAACACTGATTGGAAGCTACAAAGCGTTCCGCTTAAGCTATTGGAATGTGACTGGCGCCAGCCACAAGTTTATGCTGCTGATGGTGCTGGATATTATCTTGTATACTAATAATTGGTCTATTTTTTCTTCTCTTTCTTTCTTATGAAAGTCTTTTCGGGAAACGCTGATGTGCGTGCACCATTGAAAGCGGGCAGTCATATTGCTATCACGCGCTACTGGTGCGTCGCTATTGTTAGATTCTTACTATCATCACAAAGATTTACACACTAGAAATTGGAAAAATACTAATACCTGCTAGCACCGGATGCGTCTAGGACCACATTTTAGTCCTCATTCACACCTCCTTTAGTTCATATGATAGGAATATCACAAGAATATGAAATTTGCAAAAGGCCTCCATTGGTGCGTAGGAATTTCATATGATAGGATTTGCATAGGAAAATCTTCTTTGGAGTGGATTTGTAGGAATGGATTTCCATTTCTGTGTAGGATAGAAATCAATCCTCACATTTCAAAGAAAAAAATTCATTAGCCTAGACTCGATGGATGCATTCTTATCCCATGCATCAAATAACATACTTTTTTCTATAGTAATTGAGATACATGTCATCTCACTTCCTATGTCATTCTTATCCTATGAATCAAACGAGGCCGAAATGAGATGACATGTATAAAATGTTCCTATGAAGATGAATACGGAAAGAGATGCTATTTGATTCACATAATAGTTTTTTTTTAAACTGGGTCTAGGCTAAGGTTTAGGCCTCCTTTGGTTTTACAGGAATTTTATAGAAATTCTAAACGGTAAAAATATGTACACCAGAAAAATTCCTTTGAAGCCTTTTGGTTTGTAAGAATAGATTCTCATCCCTATGTAGATAGGAACCAATCTTTCACATTTCAAAAAAAAAAAAAACATTAGACTGGACTCAATGAAAATTCTCTATCATATGCATCAAATGACATCTCCTTTTTCTATAGAAACTAATATACATGTCATCTCACGCCCTATCATTTTTCTGTCCCTGTAATATTCATATCCCATAAATAAATTAAAAGGAGGCCTTATTTTCCTTTAAAATGTGAAGAATAGGAATTCATTTCTACGAATCAAAAGGCCCTAAAGCAAATTTTCCTACAGGGATCCCATCCTATAGAATTCATATGAAATTCCTATCCAAACCAAGGGAGGCCTCTGGAATCGGATTCTCCTGTGGCGGCCGTACAATACTACAGAAAATTAACAGTGACAGACCAGCTTTTTATCTCGAGAAACATGTGGCTACAGAAACGTGGACCTTCAGCCTCAGGTCCCCGCCGGATCACGTGAAGTCCCGACCGAATCACGTGGTTGCCACGCGGGCCGGGCCGCCCCGGACAGCTACAGTTGAGCAGCGTACAAGACGGACCGACCGTCCACCAACCACCGGACTCTCCCGTTCTAGCCGTGCCGTGCGTGGGAGTGGGATTGGGATTGGGATGAATGGATAGTCGACTGTGCTCGCTGGCCACCACAAACTGCGTCGATTACGACGGGTTCCAATTCAAAATCGATCGATACTACTCCCTCCGTCCGGAAATACTTGTCACCAAAATAGATAAAAGGGGGTGTATCTAGACGTATTTTAGTTCTAGATACATCTCTTTGTATCCATTTTGATGACAAGTATTTTCGGACGGAGGGAGTATGTCACACATCACCCGTACAATAATTCGGTCCCCAGCCCCAGCCACAGCCATAGCAAGAAAGGTCAACACATCTGTTGCTCCGTGAACCTGTGCTTCAAGTTGGATTAGCACAGCAGAAGAAAAAATGTTAATTTTCTGCATCGCCGAATTTTTGTTTCAAGTTTACCAGGATAATATGGCAAGGACAAGTAATACTCCCCCATAAATTAATATAAGACGTCTTTTACACCACAGAGGGAGTAATAACCAGGTAAGAAAGACTCTACTTAACAAAACCGCTCCTTGTGAAACATTTTATTCATCCATGTGGGCAAAATCAGCAGTAAATACAAGTGCCGTGACAAGGTGAGTTGCCAGCTGAAAGCCCTGTGCACAAGTGTGATGATGAGGCCTCCATAAATAAAGTACTTTCAGTCAACCATTATAGTACTCAATAGTGGTGCTTCCAGAATAGACCTCTTTCACATTGAACGCAGTTAAGAGACAATGGACAAGTCCTCCAGAAAAATGAACTGTGGAACATGGTAAACCAAGGAGCTAAGGCCAACTCCACCCCGCGACCTCAAACGGATGTCCGTTTTGTTCGGTTTCGGTCCGTTTGGGTAGGGGTTTGGGGTCGTGTCCGGGCCTGTCCTGGGATGCGGTGGCCGTGCGTCCAACGAGCGGCCGCATCCATTTGCCCCATTCTGTCCGTGAGGGCCAAAAATGCCTAAATTTGCATCAAACTACTTCCAACCCAAATGTTTGTCTGAAAATTAAAATAGTGTTACAACCCAATTGAAATTGTCTTAAATAAAATAGTTTTACAACCAAATCGAAATTGTCTTGACTGAACATAAATTGGACCAATACATCTATTGGTTGCCAATGTGATCCCAGACGTGCTCAACCAAGTCATTTTGAAGATTCAAATGAGTGTGCCAATCACGCATCTCACGGTGGAATTGGACAAACTGTTCAAATGTGGCCGGGTCTTGGTGCAGGGGCTCAATATTTTCACCTTGATAATCAAATCCTTGGTCGAAAATACTCTCATCACGCTCATCCTCGACGATCATGTTGTGCATGATCACACAAGCAGTCATCACCTCCCAAAGCTTCCTTTCATCCCATGACAGTGCAGGGTTTCGAACGATACCCCACCGGGATTGAAGCACACCAAAAGCACGTTCCACATCCTTTCTAACACTCTCTTGCATTTGGGCAAATCTCTTTCTCTTCTCACCTTGGGGTTTCGAGATTGTCTTCACAAAAGTTGACCACTGAGAATATATACCATCTGCTAGATAGTATCCTTTGTTGTACTGGTGGCCGTTGATCTCAAAGTTGACAGGTGGGAAGTTTCCTTCTGCAAGCCTCGCGAAGACTGGAGAACGTTGCAGCACGTTGATATCATTGTGAGAACCTGCCATACCGAAGAAAGAATGCCATATCCAAAGATCTTGCGATGCCACCGCTTCTAATATGACAGTGCACCCGTTAACATGCCCCTTGTACTGGCCCTGCCAAGCAAATGGACACTTCTTCCACTCCCAATGCATACAATCTATGCTGCCAAGCATGCCTGAAAAGCCTGTAGCTGCATTGGTCGCCAACAATCTCTCTGTATCAGCGGCAGTTGGCTGCCTCAAGTACTCTGGGCCAAACACCTCGATCACAGCCTGGCAAAACTTGTACATTGACATCAGACATGTTGTCTCACTCATACGCACATACTCGTCCACCAGATCGCCTGGAATACCATATGCAAGCATGCGGATGGCCGCGGTGCATTTCTGGTAAGAGGAGAATCCAAGCTTGCCAAGGGCATCCGTCTTGCACTCGAAGTATGGGTCATGAGCAACCACTCCCTCTCGGATACAATTGAACACATGCCTTGCCATACGAAAACGGCGACAAAATTTATCCGGCTTGAAGAGCGGGGTGTTGGCAAAGTAATCGGCATAGAGCAGGGCGTGGCCTCTCTCCCTGTTGCAGTTCAGGTTGGGAGCACGGCCAGGGAGTGACCCCCTGTACCGAGGAAGCTGCCGTTGAATATGATCGTTCACGACCAGTGCAGCCACCACAAGTTCTTCATCATCCGACGACGAATCGTCCGATGAACAAAGGAAGTGATGGAAGAAAAACTCGTCTCCACCGTCCATACCTTTGTTGGCAAAAGGTCGAACACCTTGCGGTCGCGGTGGCGAAGCGGCCGCGATGATCACCTCGACGTAGCAGGGGTGGTTGCCGGCCGGCTACTGGCCGCTCTGGAGCTCTCGTCGGAATCTGCCTCGGCCGCCGTGGTCCGTCGCCGGCAGTCGTGTCCCCTCCGGCACCGGCAAGGACGACGACGGCCAAAACTACGGCGAAAGCGCGGGCGTGGTGGCGGCCATGTCCAGACGTGGTTTGGTATGGACGGCGGGGGGGCTGCGCGGTGAGGAGGCGGCCGGAGAATACGGCGGCGCCGGCGGCGGGGGCGGGGCGGGGAGAGAGGGTGAAGCGTTGGGGAGCGGAGGGACTGCTAGTGTCCCCGACAGGCGGGCCAGGGGGGGGAGGGCGTGCGTCGTGGTCGTACGCGCGCGTCCGTTTCACCCCAAACCGAGTGCAAGTTTGGGTCGGGGATGGGTCGAAAACGGACGGAATCCGGACATTTGTACGTTTGAGGCCGTGCGCTGGGCCGCCTCTTTTGTCCCTTTTATCCTAAACGGACGGAGCCGGACAGGATAGGGTCGCGCGGTGGAGTTGGCCTAAGCAATATATCAACCTTTACTCCTACCATGCCACTGCAACACTTTTTAATAGACTGGCAGGGTGAAATCAACAATGCTAACAGTACGATGATGCGTCACAACTGCCAGTCTATTACTCCCTCCTTCTCAAAAATAAGTGTCTCAACTTTGTACTAACTTTAATACATACAAAGTTGTACTAAGGTTAAGACACTTATTTTATTTTGGGATGGAGGGGGTAAAAAACATGACATTGTCGCGTATCAACAAAATAGTGATAGATGGAAATGACATTGTCGCGTATCGACAAAATAGTGATTGATGGAAATCAGGAGATTGCTTGATTGGGTGGAAGAACGACTTCCAATAAGGTGGGCGCGTGCATAGTGGTCATGAAGGACGAGGATCCCCTGCCGTGGCCAAGCCTACCTTTGAGTCACTGACACACGGGTCTCACAAAGCATGAGGCCCACCTGTCAGTGACTCAAAGGCAGGGTATGGCAGGGATTACAAAGTCAGAGGATCCACGTCCGGTCATGAAGGATGCAGTATATCTACTGTATATTGAGTTTGAGCTTTTAAATGAAGAAAGCGAAGAAGCTCAATTCAGCAAATTGATTTCTCAGCTTCAATCAACCATGCACTCTTGTAAAATCATGCTAGGGCCTTTTTCTTTAGCAAATATCGTAGGGCCTTCTCTGGCAGATGCTTTGGGAAGGCCAAGAGCCAACAGCCACTGACCTAGTCAATAGTGGAGTACCAACTCCGTGTCTTTAAAACCAGAGGTTTTCTCATGTGTTGTCATGGGCAGAACCTGGAAGAAATAAGGTGCAGCGCCTCATAGTGTACCCCCACCACCACCAACGCTACACTCACAAGCTAACCTCACCATTTCAGGAAGCATATGAGCAGCGAAAGCTTGGGCAAGAACTCCAAGATCATGGGTGGCCGTGAAAGAAAAGGTCCGCCACCATCCTGTTTCGCTTCGCTTGCTTGTTCCTTTCGATCTTTCTTCACTCTCTCTTCTCCAAAATATACTCTCCCTCTGTTTCACTAGATCAGTACACATAGGAGGCACAAAATCGAAGTTCTCTTTGATGGAGTTGGACCATCTTAGCCACTGTTAGATAGACACACTACTGCTCTATCTAATATGAGCAAGTTAGCCTGATTCCATCGAACATTACTGAACTTTCGTGCCTCACCAGATGGATATAGGAACAGGAGGCAGTACCTTTTAATTACTGTCATTTTGATAAAAAAGAGGAGAACTAACAAAGGATGAAGAAACAGTCTATGTTTTCTTAATATGATTTTTAGTGAACTTTAACATACATATTCGAAAGAAAAAAGCAAAGTGAGGGAAGGCTGTACCAGTTTCAGAGTAGTTCAGCAAGGAAGCAATGCACATGTAACTACAGAAATTATAAAGAAACTGTATAGGTAATAAACAGGATATTCTTTACTAGACAAGATAGTTAACCTTGAAGCCAGTGGAGACCAGAGTACAGCTTTGGTCTCTTCCAGCATATGAGTAAACTCCTCCAAGGAACATTTTGAATTCCAGTGGTGAACACACAAATGTCATTTGTTAAAATATTCATATATGGCTGATTACTAGAGTTTGTTTCTTAATTTTATGACCACATTTTGAAGTTTCTAATATTTATGTAATATTGGCAGAAGTTAATAGCACCGCAAAGCATTTTGTTGATTTCACAGAAGCAGAGGAAGATCTTGTTTTCAGAATGCACAGGCTTGTCGGGAACAGGTTTCCTACTACCCTTATACTGATATATACCTACACATACATGTGAAATGTGTTTTGAGTGAATAAAGAAAATCATTTGACAGGCTCATGAAATCCATAAATCTATCAGTTCCAAGCAAGTAACATTATCTGTGATTCCCTAATTGTGCTTCTCGTACGATGGGCTTGTGCAGGTGGGAACTTATAGCTGGAAGAATCCCCGGAAGAACAGCAGAAGAAGTAGAGATGTTCTGGGCAAAAAGGCACCAGGACCAATGAAAATGAAAACAGGATGCATGCAGTAAAACTAGATTGACATATAGGATGCACATGTCCATCAAAAACCTGTGTTGATCTTACTCGTCCTATCTTCTCAGCCATGCTAAAAGCAACTTGTTCTGTACCAAGCATGGATGTACATAAGAAAACCTCAAGAAAAAGGAGGAACATGTGCTAAATAAACAAAAATATGAATTCGCTTTGTTCCAGGATTATTCTAACATTTCGCACTAATTACATCACATGTTAAATGGCCACAGTGACTATAAAGTCGCAGATTGACCAAAAAAGTAGACACTGCATGATTACATAACCATATAGTATTTGGTAGGGGAACTAATTCCAAATGTAAATCACATAACAATGCATCACAGAGAAGTTACGACATGCAAGAAACAATAGGAGATGTCCATCATGTGGTAGCAAGATGTATATCTCTGTGCAAAACTAGAACATAGTTGACTGTTGTTACTGTAAATCTGTAACTGCACTAGTAAGGAAGCCTGACATATCACAAAGTTTCCATGTAAGAAGTTATCCGCTATCAGATAATAATTCAAATGCTAAAAGAATAGCGCTCACAATGCATACAACAAAGAGACATGCAATTGTCTTTTTAATACTTCACATCAGAAGTTGTTAGACTGGCATTGGTCAGAAAATAACATTCATAAATAGATATTCCTAGAGAACATAAAAAAAGTAGTCCAAACCTTGTCCAATTTCCCAGATTGAAAGCCCTGCCCCCCAATCTTGCGCTTCATCCAAACGTACAGAAAGAGACAACAGCGTCGGATAAAATACAGCATGCCTCACACCTTTATCCGAATATATAAAAAAATGCTCTGAACTTTTGTCATCCCATTGCAAAGATGGCTTGTACTTCTCAAGTAAATGAATAAAATCTCTTCCAGTAATAGAACTACCACCACCACCTGTGTATGTAGATTACTAGATTAATAAGACACAATAATCCCAAATTCATGCCAAACATAAGCTATAAGCAAGAAACATAATACACCGTGCAACTAAAAAAAATCATCTGCTACCAATGGTAAACAATGTTCCTACTGAATTTTGAGTGTAATGTCATAATATGGGTCAATCAGTAACATTTCAAGCAAAACAGGGTACCAACACAACATGGGTGACCTCTCTGTTTCACATGGCCATGTAAAAAGACTCTCTGTCATTTCAATGGCAAGGGTGTGAAAATGAGTATAAGTACCTTTAAAAAGTAGAAAATCATTCCCATAGAAATTAATCCCAAGGAATATCATGTGAGAATGGCCTTGAGAAGCAGAACCCTTGGCTGGAAGAAGTGTTGTCAAAGAATATTGTATCCACTTCAGAGGTGCACTGGGGCCAGGGTTTTGTGGTCCAGAGAAGTCATATGTCATAAGAGAAAAACCATCTACTGAATCAGCCAACTGCAGGAGATCTTTTGGTCCAAAGTCTTGATTGTTGGGCCCTTCCATCCGTGGAGCTGGGATAACATAAATTAGTTCCAAATGGTTCCTGGTACTTGATTTTGAACTGATAGAATGCAAAGCCTCGCCCAGCTGCTTAACAAACTGAAGTGCCTGTGGCATGCAACAAAAATATTAAATGAATTAAAAAAATGCCCCCAAGAATGCTACTCCCTCTGATCTCAAACTGATGCTGCTTTAGAATTTGTGCAGTCAAACTTTGACAGCTAGTATATACCAAATGAGAGGTTTATGATATGGTAATGGTACTTTTTCTAGAGTAAAACGATAACGGTACTAAGAGATTGCTCTGGAAAAGCATATTCATATCATCATTCTTTCTTATTTTCAACTAAAATATAAATAAAAGTAATGTTCGGTTTGGCTATGCTATGCCTCAGCAATCTGGAAAACCAGGGTGCCGATGTAGGTTAAGTTCTTCCTTGGGTTAGCTACCAAGTCTGACAAAATCCTCACTTGGATAAGCTCATCAGGCAGCATCCCCATGACAAACATGATCTTTACGGAATGGTGGTCCTATATGATCGCCACGGCACCAACAGTTTTACTAAAGGGAGTAGTTTCCATAACGCCTTCATTGCTTGGTCAATCTGGAAGCAGCGGAATCACTTCGTCTTCAACAGCAACCAGCCAAATGTGCAGCTGCTTGTTAGCATTATTGAGGAGCAGGCGCATGGATGGGCTGGCAGGTGTGCGTGGCCTTTGGTTGTCCTGCCTACAGGTGCTAATTAGCCATGCACCTCTCGATTTAGTAATGCAACGACGCACAACTCTTTTGAGTATTTTTCTAGAAAAAACTTTGGAGACCGCAGATATCCAAAACATATAAATAATGACAGAGGTAGTTGCTGTAGAGATAATTTAGGAATGACCACATTAAGCAGCTACTCTCACCAGGTTACCACAGCATCCCCCTTGTAGCATTTTTGTTCTTTTGCTGCAATTGTACTGTTGGTTGTAGAGTAATTGAAGGCTTGCTCTGATCTATACCAGCTACAGTATTCTATTCCCCTGTGTCAGCACCACAACGTTGATGCAGACAAAGGCCATTCTGGGCAAGAGGAAGCTAAAGGAAAGCAGGAGCGAGTGTTCAAACCGTGTTGGGCTGTGTCGTTGTATGGGCTGAGGCTTGGTTGAGTTTGGGTGTCGTGGAGTGTAAGCGAGGTATATAACTCGCAGTGCCGTGAACGGCTAGTTCAGCTATCGAAATGAAATCAGTCTGAACTTTTCCCTGTCTCACTGTTCTTCCCCTTCCCCAAGCTATCTTCTCCCAGTCTGCAATTCTCTCTCTGTATCGGTGATTCGTGATCCTTACGTGATTACGGGTTATTACAGTTGGTATCAGATGTCAATTCGGTCCCGAGTGCCTCCGCAGTGGCGCAATCCCTCAATCATAGGCATATAATCCTGAGGAAGGTGGCCGATCGCCTTGCAGCTTGATCTCCGGATTCAGGTCGGTTGATTTGAGGGAGGCGCGATCGCTCCAACGAAGGAGAGCATGCAGAGTCAGCTGGTGCTGGGAGCCATGGAATCCTTCGAATCCAGGGTCCTCAAGCAGCTGGAGGCGCTGACTGCAGTCAGCGAGAAAATGGGCAAAATTGATGGGATCGTGGCGCGCTTGGATGGGTTGGATTTGAAGTTCGCTGAGCAAGTAGATCGTCTGGATGTGGCACAAGGTAACATGAATCTCGCCCTGAAGTCCATCGGCGAAGTGCGGCAAGAGCAAGTCATGGCGGCATTCAAGTCCAAGCAGTCGCCGCATGCGTCATAATTGGCGGAGGAGGGCATACTTGGGTCGCCGCCACCGCAGCAGCACTACTGTACACCACCACCACCATTGCGACCGATAGGGTGCACTGGAAGTGCGATAGAGATATCAGGTGGAATAAGTTCAAGTGAGTTTAACAAGTTCTCAGTTCTATTACCATGTTTCGATGTGGCACCACTGAGGTTCAGTTTCT
>NC_057801.1:419799861-419805050 GCF_018294505.1 Triticum aestivum | reverse complement strand
CATGTTAATGTAATGTACGTAGAGCTTTGCTCTATGGGGAAAGAATTAGATGAGAGACTCTCACGATGCTCGAAAGGGCACATGTATAGTGAGCTAGCTCGATCTGAGATCTCGAGCCGGACCTACGACAACTACGTTAAGCTGGCGAGGCAACTAATAAAAGGCACACAACAAAGTTAGTACTCCCTCATTCACTAAATGCATGCCATTCTAGCATCTAACATTGGAACTATGGCACGAAAAACAGTGACGGGTTGTGAGATAAAAACAAGAGATTCAATTGTACAATGCTCAAAAACAATTTCTAGAAAGAAAAACCAGGCGTTTTTCTATCTTCAGTTTATTCAAGCGTTAGATCAACAAGGACCTATGGAATATAATCGTAGAAGTGGCTCAAGACTAGTTTGTTCAACTAGTTTATTTCGTAAAGTAATCCAACAATAATAAAAGAATGCAAACCACATACATGACAAGACTCCCCGAATGCATGGATTGCATACTAACCCAGATGGTGATGCAAAATTCTTTGTTAGAACCATAGTAGAGATTATTAAGGTATGCTGGTAATGAATTACCAGTTGGCGCAGCTCTGGATCATCTAGCACACCATAAGCAGCCCATCTTGACCAGGATTCCAGCACAACACCATCATACCCCTTATCCCTATTAACTGACAGTCAGACGTCAAACTGACAATTATAAGAATACCTGCATCTGGAAATGCAATAAATAAAGGTTTTCTTTTACCTGCATTCGCTCACTATTAGTTCAATGGTTTTGTCCCTTGGCTTCTTTTTCAGAAGTACAACACCAGGGAATGCCTCTAAGACAACTCTTGGCACTACCTAAAGAACAAGCATAAGAACCAAAAACAAATTATACTAGGTAGACAACATAAAATTGTGTTATTTTATCTTTATACTTATACACACTTATGAACATCTTGGAGAGAACAGATGCTTGGCCAACATAATACGTATAAAACTCCCTATTTAGCAAGACAGATAATTTACCAAAGAACCGTTATTTTGAAGTTCGGAGACCCATCCAGCATCATAATTGTGCTGTCCTTCCAAAGATAGCATATTCCCATCACTGGACAGAGAACACGTTGGACAAACAACTTGATGAAACAAGATACTTGGAAAATGCATCCAGGGACGGAAACCACATACCTCTTCAAGTCATACCACACTGGTGATACATGAGTAAGCTTCGTGCTGAACAACTTTGCCATATCATAGCCTTTAGAATTCCTGCAGGGAAATTCATTGCACAACAAGTGCATGTGGATTTATTTTTTTGATAGATTAAGATTTACAAACAACAACAACAACAACAACAACAACAACAACAACAAAGCCTTTAGTCCCAAACACGTTGGGGTAGGCTATGAAACCCATAAGATCTCGCGACCAACTCATGGTTCTGGCACATGGATAGCAAGTTTCCACGCACCCCTGTCCATAACTAGTTCTTTGGTGATACTCCAATCCTTCAGATCTCTCTTTATGGACTCCTCCCATGTCAAATCCGGTCTACCCCGACCTCTCTTGACATTATCCGCATGATTTAGCCGTCCTGTTATGACCGGCATATTAGGGGCTTAGCCCAGTGGGTTGTGGCCGAAGTTATCTTATCGTTATTAGGGGCTTATCCCAATTATCTTATCGTTATTAGGGTCGTTTGCTTAGGAGTCAAGTAAACCCCTCTATATAAGGAGAGGAGATGTATCAATCTAATCAAGCAAGAAGCAATCATTATTTGCTCGGCTTCCCGAAGGGAGCCGGGAGACCTAATCCTAGCCGCCTCTTGCGCCGCCGCCGCCTCTCCTTCTCGCGCACGACGGCGCCTTGCCGCCGGCGACCGCGAGCTTCGCCACGTCCAGCCCCCTCCTTACCCTACAACCTACGCCTTAGACCCGGTAGGGTCCTAGCTCCTACCAATTTGGTATCCAGAGACTCGGGATCGATCATGTCGTCTTCACCGCCAACGCCGCAGCTGCCGACCACCTCCACCCCACAGACGACCATCACCACCGACGGGTCCCCAATTCCGCCGGCCCCGGTCACCATTGTTGCGTCGTCACCCGCCGTTTTCACGCCGGAAGAAGTAACCAGCACCTTGCGGGATCTCGTGACGGCCGTCCAGGGCATCTGCCTGTACTTGGCCGGACCACCCGCGCCTCCGCCGCCTACGGCCACCCCCTCGTTGCAATGGCCGTCCTAGGGCACACCTGCACTTAGCGGGCCACCGCTGCTACCATTCCAGGCGGGGCACCCCAGCGGGCCACCGTCACCGATGTTGCACCTGCAGCCGCCCCCAGCCGCGGCCCCCTTCTGGCCTCAGTGGCCGCCGCCTGCCACCACGGCTCCCGGCCAGCAGCCACTGCAACTCCAGGCGCCACCTCTGCCCAGCTCCGGACTGCCGTCGCCCGTACCGGCCGGCCTGCCGATACAACAGGTCCGGTTCCCGTCCTCCCCGTCGCCACTACCGGCTTGGGCAGCCGGGTCTTCGCCACCACCGGTCTACACCACGGCTCCGGAACAGCCGACTCCATCCCTGCAGTTCGGCGGGCCATCCGGCTCCGTGGGGCCCTACCCAGGGTACTCCGACCAGGCGCCGCAAGCCTCGCTGCTCCGCACCTCCGGCCAGTCGGACACGGCGGCCTGACCCAGACACCGCCGCGGTTCGCTAAAATTGACTTCGCCACTTATGACGTCACGGAGGACCCCCTCAACCGGCTCAACCAATGCGACCAGTTCTTTCGCGGGCAGCGCACCCTCGCATCGGAGCGTACCTGGCTCGCCTCTTACCACCTCCGCGGCGCGGCACAGACCTGGTACTACACCCTCGAGCAGGACGAGGGCAGCATGCCCCCTTGGGAGCGCTTCCGCGAGCTCTGCCTCCTTCATTTTGGGCCACCGATCCGCGGGAGCCGCCTGGCAGAGCTAGGCCGCCTTCCCTTCACCTCCACGGTTCAGGACTTCGCCGACCGTTTCCAGGCCCTAGCATGCCACGCGTCGAGCGTGACGGCGTAGCAGCGGGCCGACCTCTTCGTCGGTGGACTTCCGGATCACATCCGCGTGGACGTGGAGCTTCGGGGACCCCAGGATCTCCAGACGGCCATGTACTACGCCCGCGCGTTCGAGCGCCGCGCGGTGGCCATCTAGCAGGCATCACCGTCTAGGGCCGCTGGGCCGCTACCCTGGCCTGAGGTTCCCGCGCAGGGTCGGCCTGTTCAGGCTTCCGCGGCACCCCTTGCTGCAACCGCAGCGCGCCCGTTCCGCTGGCTCACCTCGGCCGAGCTACTCGAGCGTCGCCGCCAAGGGTTGTGCTTCAACAACGACGAGCCCTACACGCCCGGCCACGTCTGCCCGCGACTCTTTTACCTGGAGGCTGCAGACTACATTGAGGACGCCGTCGCCGCCGACCTGGCCGCCCCAGCTGTTGCGAAGGTGTTTGACGCTGGTTGATCACCTCGAGGAGTTCAGCAAGCGCTTCCCCACCTTACAGCTCGAGGACGAGCTGTTTGTGCAGGCGGGGAGAAGTGTTATGACCGGCATATTAGGGGCTTAGCCCAGTGGGTTGTGGCCCAAGTTATCTTATCGTTATTAGGGGCTTAGCCCAATTATCTTATCGTTATTAGGGTCGTTTGCTTAGGAGTCAAGTAAACCCCTCTATATAAGGAGAGAAGATGTATCAATCTAATCAAGCAAGAAGCAATCATTATTTGCTCGGCTTCCCGAAGGGAGCCGGGAGACCTAACCCTAGCCGCCTCTTGCGCTGCCGCCGCCTCTCCCTCTCACGCACGACGACGCCTTGCCGCCGCCGGCCGCGAGCTTCGCCACGTCCAGCCCCCTCCTTCCCCTACAACCTACGCCTTAGACCCGGTAGGGTCCTAGCTCCTACCACGTCCGCTATGCACTAGAGCTTCTGGAGGCCTGCGGTGAATATGCCCAAACCATCTCAGACGATGTTGGGCAAGCTTCTCTTCAATTGGTGCTACCCCAACTCTATCTCGTACATCATCATTCCGGACTAGATCCTTCCTCGTGTGGCCACACATCCATCTCAACATACACCTAACTGTTGAAAATGTCGCCTTTTAATCGGCCAACACTCAGCGTCATACAACATTGCGGGTCGAACCGCCGTCCTATAGAACTTGCCTTTTAGCTTTTGTGGCACTCTCTTGTCAGAGAGAATGCCAGAAGCTTGGCGCCACTTCATCCATCCGGCTTTGATGCGATGGTTCACATCTTCATCAATACCCCCATCCTTCTACAACATTGACCCTAAATATCGAAAGGTGTCCTTCTGAGGCACCACCTGCCCATCAAGGCTAACCTCCTCCTCGCGCCTAGTAGTACTGAAACCGCACCTCATGTACTCAGTTTTAGTTCTACTAAGCCTAAAACCTTTCGATTCCAAGTTTTGTCTCCATAACTCTAAACTTCCTATTGATCACCGTCCGACTATCGTCAACTAGCACCACATCATCCGCAAAGAGCATACGCCATGGGATATCTCCTCGTATATCCCTTGTGAGTTGTGACCTTATCCATCACCAAGGCAAAAAGATAAGGGCTCAAAGCTGACCCCTGATGCAGTCCTATCTTAATCGGGAAGTCATCAGTGTCGACATCACTTGTTTGAACACTTGTCACAACATTATCGTACATGTCCTTGATGAGGGTAATGTACTTTGCTGGGACTGAGAGATTAAGATTTACAACAATAAAAAAGTATTGCTAATTGTCAATTATACATCCTAGTTGTTTCTTTTATGTATGTAGATCTAGGTCTATAGTCCTAATAAAAGAATAAGTTTCAACACCTTACATTCCACAAATTAGATAAGAAACCTAGCCTCGGCTCTATTTGCGTTTTAAGATCTGATATTAATCCTCAATTACCTCCCTTTTCACACTAAGAATTAACTATATGCTAATTAGGTTTCTTCTGATCTGAAGCAAGTTTGCTGTTTCTTTAAACAAAGAACATTCGCTTTGGTTCCAAAAAAAACTGACTGGTTTTTGTACTGCAACTCCTAGCATGGTGTGGGCCTTGGACAAGTTAATAGTAAACAGATATGATAGCACAAAGTATACATCCACACATGCTAACTCTATTGGATCGAAATTCGTACTGCTCACATGGACCAGTTTGAACTCCCTGCCGAATAT
>NC_057801.1:419791302-419799494 GCF_018294505.1 Triticum aestivum | reverse complement strand
CGCTGGTTGGACTGCCGAAAGGCTTGTGAGCCGGGGCTTGCAGCACCACCCGCGTTGTCTGTTTTGTGACCAGGCTGTGGAGTCCATGACTCACATACTCACAGTTTTTTCCTTCTCACGGACCTTGTGCCACAAGGTCCTATCCATATCAGATCAAACCCCCGCTGACGCGATGCCTGCGAGGACTTCGTTTACTGCTGGCAGCGGACCTGCGCAAGGGCACCTCCTCGGTGATTATGCAACGCAGCCTAGCATCACCATTTTGCTCGACACGATCAAGTCCGAGGCTCGATCGTGGGCGAAGGCGGGGGTGGCAGGCCTGGCCACACTTCTCCCAGCAGTGTCTTCTTAGCTGTGTTGCGTATTTGTTCTTTGAGGCGTTGCCCCGTCACTGTACTTGTAACCCGAAAAATGGTTATAAAAGGACAGACCCAGTGCATAGAAGCTCCCACACAAGGTGGGGTCGAGGGAGGGGTTACAGGAACCTCTTACCCCTGCAAAGTGTAATGCAGAGAGGCTGGTTCGAACCCAGGACATTTTGGCACAAGTGGGGAGGACTTCACCACTGCGCCAGGCCTGCCCTAAAAAAGGTTATACCATTGTAAATTTGTAGTCAATAAATTTCACTCTATCAACCAAGGGTGGATCTTCATGAGGACCAAGTTGGGCCATGGCCTTCCCATTGTAATTGCTTTTTAAGACACCAACTAGCCAGTAAGCAGGAAAAGATGCTGATTATTGTCGGTATTGCTGCAGTATTCTGGACCATTCGGAAATACGAAATGAAGCATGTTTTGACAAGTGGCTAGGAACAGAATTCCGAGCGGCGACCAGGTTCTCAAAAGACATGGGCCAGGGGATGGGACGTGCGTGTGGTGCAGATAAGACGAGAATTGTGACCACATTCTCTTTCGGTGTATTGTGGCCAAATTCATTTGGAGTGTTATGCGGGATGCCACGGGGTGTTCTAGGAGCCCGGCAGGCTTTGCCAATCTTCATCAATTGATCCAGGGAACACATGGGAAGGATAGGAAAATGGCGTGGTTGGGCTTTGCAGCAATTGCTTGGTCCCTTCGGAATACTCGTAATAAGGCACTAATGGAAGGTTTAACCTTTAAGCATCCGGCTGACTCATTGTCCTTTTACAGCTATGGAGAGTTGGAGACCGTTGGGGAGACAAGAGGACCGATGGCAGCATGATCGGCTCATCAGCAACCTCCTCGCAAGAAGTCAAGTGCTACGTGCTGCCTCAAGATGGGACATTACTGGCTAGAGGAGCCATCCGTGCTTAGGCAGTACTTGTAGCGAGGCTCGTCTGGCGTGACACCTCTTAGTATCGTTCATTTGCCAGCATGGCATTTCCTTTCTGTTCACTAGCGCTGCGTCACTGTGTCTGGTCATTTGTGACTTTATGACCCTGTATCGAACTCCCTTTATTCTGCTACCTTGTTGTTAACTGTAAGGGCCTCAGTTTAAGGCCAGGCATATGCCTCCGTTCTAAAAAAAAAACTCCTGCTGCTTAAGATCCTTGTTGATGTGCACTCCAACAAGGGAAGATCAGCTACACTTCTTTTTGCTTTTGCCCTGAAGATGGTCTCCACATTGAGCCGCATGTGGCTCTGTACTATGGCTTGAAGCAACATTTGGCATCTTGCCGTTTTTAAAGCTTTTCTTTCTTTCTTCGGTTTTCGTTTGGCTGTAAGGAACTTGGTTGGTCTCTGGTAATGGGAATCAGAGGGGGGAGATCAGCTACACTCCTCTTCTTAAAAAAACATGCGTTCTAGTCGACTCGTGTGACTCAATTTGCTTAGGGATAGGAGTGAAATCACAGAGAAGTAGAGCCACAATGATGTTCCTATGAGATTTAAGAACTAGAAATAATTGCAGACCCGATGTGCAATGGTTATCCGACCAATCACACGGTAGTTTATGAATATATTGCTCTCAAAGATGTATATTTTGTTACACAATGTGGACAAAATCGTCTAAATTGATCCAAATGCTATAAACTCTATGTAACTTGGTATAGCAGTTGATTTAGAAGAAACGACGCACCAGGGGGTCACGTAGGCCAGGACGGGGTTGGGGAAATGGCGGCGCGACTGGTTCTCCGAAACCCTAGCGTGCTCCTGCAGACGGTACGGAGCGGCCCGACAGAAGAAAGAAAAGACATGGCGTCAGTGGCGATGAACTCTCAGCTGGAACGACTGGACCGACCTTGAGAAGGCCCTTACGGCAAGGATCTCGCCGGCAGAGACTTGGCGCTTGACTAGGCCGCGATCATAGACGGAGAGTGGGGTCTTCCCCGGCGTTTGGGGGTAAGGAGGGGATAGGGAAAGGAGGCCGGTGAAGTGAAGCACTGTGAGGACGAGGAGAAGCAGGGGAGGGACGATGAAGGCGAGGCGGAGGCGGGGGCTCGAGGGGGAAGCTCGTGGCCCGCTTGGGCGGGAGGGAGACGGTGAGGGGTCGCGATGACTCCGGCGATCCCGCCTCCGGGGTGGCATTTCTCCGGCGGTGGCGGGGACAGGACAGAGCGATGCAGCGACGAGGTGGACTTTTTTTTTCTCTGTCACATCTAAACTCCTAATGTCTCAGTTGGTAGGTCGCGTTTCGGGTTTTATTTTGTTCCACCTCACCCGGTTATATTTGGTACCTCCTCCCACCTTTTCCCACCTAATGCTGACCCGCCACGAACGAAAAAACCACGTATCAAATCCTCTGCCAGCCCCCGCGCTCTTCAGGTCGCGCCCGAGACAAGCGACGAAAAAAAAACCTACGATGATTAACCAGCGAAAAAAAAACCTACGACGATTAACCAGCGAAAAAAAAATCGTCTTGGAACGAGGCCTCCAGGTGCCCTCGAGCTCGCACTCGCATCAGATCCCTTCCAGGCCACCACGCCACACCACCAGATCCCATCGCCGCCGCCTCGCACTCGCATCCCATCGCCGCCGCCCGTGCGTTCTCGATCGGAGAGGACGCTCCCTTCGCCGCCGCTGAGATCCGAGAAGAGTTGCCCTTCGCCGGCGCCAAGATCCTGTGCCTCTCTAAAGACCCCTCTCTCTCGCGACACCGCCTCCCTTACAAGGACGCCACGCCATGGGTCTCCATTGGTGCCACGACTGCCGCGGCCTCCCCACCTGCCGACGCTCTAGATCCGGCCGTAGTTGATTCCCTGTACATCATCTCAAGGAGGAGGGGCGTGAGGCGGTTGCCGCCGCCGGTGGCTGCACTTGAAGGTCTCCGCCGCTTGCTCCAACCAGATCCAGCCAGACCGTCCTGTGGTGGTCCACGTGCATCTGGACGGACGCAACGGCTTTGCCTCCCCTGTCCCATGTCTTCGTCCACCACACCATCCCATTGCGGTAATAAATCTCTAGCCATGCCCTTTTCCTTGAGATGAACTACAAAATTTCTGTTCTGTTATATCTTGGTGAATGTCTCGTCAATTGCCATATAAATACATGTGTGCTTCTCCTGTCGTGCATTTGATGGGTAAGCTGCTGCTACCCGGGCTCACATGACCCCGTGGAGGAAGGAGCTGCGCAAGGAATCACTGCCAAAAGACTCGAGATGAGTTTGGAGTGTCCTGGATTCCAGGCCATGTTCCGCAAGGACGAAGCAACGCGAGCTAGCCGAGGGTTCAGATTGACGTTCGCTTTGATTCTCGTTGATTCATTGTTTTGACCGACCCAAGCAGCGCCGGCGCTCACGGAGGAGAACCTGATGTTCCTAGAGGCCTGACGCGCAGTCGATCACACTTACTACGACAAGTCCTCCAACGGGTGGAGCTGGTTCAGGTACCACAAGCACCCTCCATGAAAAGCAGGTTCCAGCTGTGCAAAGTCTGCCTGCTACTGCTATCCATACTGCGCCATAGCAAAATAGGTTTGTCTAATGCCTCAACGGCTCACACTTCTGCTAGTCGCCCATTTATTTAGTGTTGGTCTGGGGAATTTTTTGAGTTGTTGTGTGTACCTTCATGTTTTTCCTTGTGAAATATCTTCATGATTTTTAGATTACATAAATTTTTGAAAGCTGGATTTTTGTATGTCTTAGTTTCTACATTTGTGAAACTGAAAGCTATTATCATCGGACAGAAAAAATAAACTTCTTCTGTTGCTATTGTGTATTTGACCTGACATTGTTTGTTTTCCAATTTCAGCTTTGGATCAGGACTAACCTCTAGCCAGGAAAGAACCTGAATCCCAAGGTGAGAGGCACCCGTCCGTTAATATTAGAGATGTGAACAAGTACTTTTCTCTATTCTTCCTACTCACAAGTAGTTTCATTCAATGTGCTTACATGAGATGTGAACCCACAAATTCAGTGAGCTGGGAACTCAAAATTCCAATAAGGTGCGAGATGCAGCAAATTATACTCATCGTATGCCTTGTTATTATTGTTGTTGTGTCGTTTTATTCCCAGTCGACGGCCGCTGCGGTGCCCACGTCCACGTCATTAGTGCTGCTAAGGGGCGCTTCACCCTGTTCGGCATTATCTTCTATTCTTCCTACGGCTGCAAGAACCCTCACCTTGGCTATGGCAGATGCGACAGATAAAGCAGGAGGTCATCTTCTCTCCTTTCTCTTCTACCATTAGAGAATTTTAGCCAAGCCTGCTGAGTTAACACATAGCTATTATATGCGTTCAATGGAATGTCTGCAATGCCAACAAACAATATTCTGAGTAAAAATGAACAAGAAACATGCATTGGATGGCTCAATTGTTTGTTGAACTAGGTTCGGTTTAGCTTGCTCTCACCAATACAAATTTTCCCACAGCTCATGTGTTCAAAGATGGTGATTTCAAGAATCTGTCAAGTTCAACAAATCATGCATCTGTTTATAGAAACTTAAAGAACAACGTACATGTAATTTGTTTGCTTAATCACTTTATTGTTCGTTACTCTCGATCACCATCCGAGAAGGCGATACTCAAATTTGTGGCTGGGTGCATCTGCGGAAGTACTTGCTGATCTTACCATGTCAGGTTGTCCTTTGCCCCTCTTAGATGTTGTAATGTGTTCTTCACATGTGACAACACTAAGTGAACCATTTTGGGCTTCATTTGCATTCTAGCATGGTGGTCTCTCCTATAGCTAGCTATAAATGTTGGCAGTTTCTTCCCTTTTTCTTTGGTGTTGTGGTGCTAATAGTTAGCATAGCTGTAGTTGGTGCCCTGTTATTATTTGTTAAGTTAGGATGCTTACGTTGTTTCGTTGTGTATGTAAGCTGACAAGTAGTACATCTCCATTTTTTCAGTTTCAGAAAAAAAATGCACTGGATTGTGCTGGCTGGGGTGGTCTGGCTGGATTTGGAAAGAAAGAAACATATATATTGGAGATGCATGCGTTTAGATTTTTTTTTTTTTGCCATGAGTTCAATAGTCTCTGTTAAATCACAGTAATTTTGTTGCTCTGGTGAGCAGGTTTTCTTATACATATATTTATTTTGAAAATTCATAGATGGATGAAATGCTGCTGAGACGTTACAAGATATTCCAGCAGAGGCATCCTTACCGTCCGCATTACAAGGATATGAGAACATTGGGGTCCTGAAGGCAGTGACCTGTTTACCATACACATATTTACTTCCTTTCTAGGGCGGAACAATGGAAGGCACAATTCCAAATTTCCAGGTACAACTCTTCAAGAACAGGATCTCTGAAGGAACAACAATTTACAAGCTTGGCGCTTACCAGGTTCAATATGCTAGGGAAAGATACAAAACTGTAGATCGTCCATGGAGAGTAGTGTTTGCCCAAAAAACTACCGTGGAACCAATTGTGCCTCAGCCACCAAACTTTCCCAAGTATGGATATACCACCTACAATGTACACAGTACCAAAGCTGCATTAAACAAATTGTTTTGTTGTCAGGTCAGCAACTCTTAAGAATTGTTTTTATTGTATAATTTTCCACTTCTTACAACTTACAATTTACTGAACTTGTGAATGTTGGATTAGTTACCAGCATCACAAGAATATTTGCGCCGAGCGGCGGATCGATTGACCAGATATGAGAAAATCACATCACAAATGCGCGCCAACTTTTATCATTTTTCATTCTGTGTTCTTATCTCTCCACTGAAACAATGATATATCTTTCCAGAATGCCCGCCGTTGTGATGTTTTGGGGAAAATTAGCAGATGCCCTTGATGCAGACAAGCTACAACGGTGGTCTGCTCAAGAACCCATTATAGTTCTATTTGTTGGCATGCCAGTACATGAATTTAATGTAAGTACGTATCGTCATCTTATATCCATCCTGCACAATTTAGATAAGAAATTAAAATTACCCGTTAAATTTTTTGTACAGGAAACTTGACCTTCAAGCCCTGTCTGGCAACTCGATGGTACATAAATCCAACTATTTCTGAAGCGGCAGCTATTCTAGGAAGGTACACACAGCACAAATGATCCATTTGTGCAACTAATTTTCAATAATCCAGCATCTGTGTTGACAAATTTCACAATATCTCAGATCTACTGCAAGATCCCATCAAATTGAGATAAGCACCGGCTCACAGGGTCATCGCTAGGCAACAAATACAACAAACACATAATTATCAGCCGTTGACCCTGGTGGAATCATGGTATGTTGTCATTGCTATCAAAGCTACACTAATATCTTTCTCCGAGTAACAATATTTGGTTTCTTTCTAAAATAGATTGACCTGATGTAACTTGCAGGACCAGTACTATAAACTGGAAATAAAGAGAACTGAAGTGTCCCCTTCCATGGCGTTGGGGGGCCTTTCTCTGCCAGGCGCGGTGGCTCCTTGGTAGGATGATGCAGCTAGCTCGGCGGAGGCTAGGAGGCTCGTCGGCCGACATTTCGTTGATGCATGGGTGCCATATTGTGATGGAACGGCAGTATAATATACAAAACTTTGACGAGGCTCACCTGCTTCAAAATTTCACAATAAGGTTTGCCTTTTTTATCTTTGCATTTATTATGTTAAGTCTTCAGATTGTTTGTGTTGGCCGACGAAAAAAGATTTAGGGTCCTAGATTTCTACTTTATATCACTCTGAAAGCTCACTAACCAATCCATGCATTTGGACTTCAGTAGATATAATGGACTATATTCACTCACGTTGGCCATAACCTATTTGAAGAAATTTCTCTCTTGATTTATTGGTGTGAAGTTGTTGTTTCATAGATATATCTAAGCAAGGAAAGTTTGTTTTTGAGATATATGCATGTTCTGGCCTTCTATTCTCGTCCTTTTCATGTTCGAGATCAGCGTACTCATTAGATTAAATTTTAGTATTGCATCGTTAAGCACTTTCTGGAATAACATGCAATAGGTGTATGTTCTATAACCTCTACGCTTTAGCTAGAAATGGCAACTTGATTGAACTCGATCGGTTGTAAGCTTACCTAAATTCCTACGTACATAAACAAACTGCACTTCCATCTCCCTGTAGTCATAAACAAACTGCACTTACCTAAATTCATAGATGATCAATACTATTTCATTTGCATAAACAAACTCAAGGCATGTACAAATTTTGGATCACGATCTACTATTTACCATGCATCAGTTAACTCAAGGCATCGACCAAAATCTAGCATTCTTTGTTGCGTGCAGCATGGAGAAGACAGAGATTGTCTGATATATTCGATAGCGCAATATAATTTTCTCTTGCATATTTATAATCTGCCATTTGAATGATGTTTTTTGTGTTGTAGTCCAATCAAGACAACTTGCAACTTTGGCGTTGTCACATTGGAGTCCGTGCTCAGCAGCAATGGGAGACTGTCGTTGATGCCCGACCCATGATGCCGACGAAGGAACGGGAGTCGATGAGGAGTAGACGCCGTGGGTTTGTGAACTGGCCAAGCCACCGTTGTCCGTTTGGTAATGCGACTTGCCCTGATTTTGACGTCGTCTACCAACATCCGACGAAGGGAACCCGTTGTAACGCCCGGATAATTAGGCTACAGTAAAACTCTTTTAATGATGCCATGTCATCCGTGTTACTGTTGCTAATCAAGTGGTAGTTCAAAATCTTTGCAAATTCAAAATATGAATTAGTGACAAACACCCTAAGTTTTCAAAAGGCAAAGCGAAAATGTTCGGGGGTTGCCAAATATTGCACTGGTAATTATGGTGAAGCAAACACCATTTTATAAAATGCCTAAATGCCCTAAAACTAAATAAAACAGAAAGGAAAAAAAAGGA